>NC_140940.1:36906351-36921351 GCF_014529385.1 Adiantum capillus-veneris
TCCGAGTTTCTTCTCTCTCTCCCCTGCTCACTACCCTTGCCGTGGGACCCTCCATTTTGCACTTGCCCTTGCCTTGGACCTGACTGCTCCTGCCTTTCCTTGGTTCTTGTGGGACTACCCTCTAAACCATGCACCGGGGAGGGGGGTGCAATAGTGACATTGCTATTGCCCTCTCCCCCTCAACTCTAAAAGGTGGGATCTTCAATGGCCGCGGGCCCATGCCCCTCTCAAGAGCTGCCATGTCAGCACGGCGCTACCGCCCCTGAGCTGCCGCCCATCCGCCGCCTGCCGCCAGTACGGGCCAAAATGCCACCATCACCGCCTTGCAGGGCCTCGCTCCGCCCGGCGGCATCACCACGCAGTGCCCATGAGGGCCCGCCGGCCATAGACAACACGAGGGAGAGCTCCTCTCTCTCCCCCCCTTTGTGTTCTTCTGAAGGCCCACGGCCTTGGATATATACCCCTGCCCACGGACCCTCTTCCTCGTATGTGGGAAAAAACAGGGTGCCACGTGGCGATCTTTGGATCACTGAGTCTCCAAGCATTTAAAATTTTCAAAAAACATCTTCAAATACTGCTTTTCTTTGGGCACACCTTCCCCATGCTCCCTTTCACTGCTCGATGGTTGGAACCTCGGGCCGTCAAGCCGTGTCAAACCTTCATCATGCCGGTCCCAAACCGTAAAAATCTCACCACTTTCGACCCTTTGGAGTTTGCTATCCGAGGCCGCAAAAAAGGCAAAAAAACATATGTCAATCTCTTCATTAGCACTAGCTCCCGACTTCATCCTGCAGTATCTTGCTGACCAAGAACCCGATTGACACGCCGTTGATTTGTGTTAGCTCCATGGTGCACACTATCACTGAGAGCCTTGGCAAGGCCAAAACGATGCCAGATGGCACACCCTCCACTACGGGCAAGTGGGCTCAGACTCGGCCCCTGAATTTTTTTTTGATGGCGTTAACCTGCTAACCAGAGCTCCTATTCAAGATCCGAGAAGACCGGCATGTTCCACAATTTGAGCAATACAAATGTATCCACTAACACCTGCCTGGGCCACGTGTCCCTAGCTGCCCTGTCCGTCGGGGATCTGCTACACAGTCTACCTTTAAACTTCAGTGTCTTTCACACCGGGGTTCCGTTTGATGAGCCGTTTGGGCCAGCTTCTAGAGCACACTGAGCACTACATTTTAGGACACTGGTAGGGCACTTCAGACATCTTTATCTGCCATCCCATCTGGACCATCCCACATCACTTTTGGCCTAAAAAACCTCTTTAGCCATAATTTTCCGCTATGATTTGGTTGCCTAGGGCCTTGGCACTTGCCCTAGCCTTCTACATTTCACTTGCCTGCACCCTCTGCTTGGCATAGAGCACCTGCTAGCTTCGACCAACTTTGGTTACAGCATCATTGCCCAGTCCCCTTGTCAAACATTTATGTTCGACCAAAAGCATATGTACAAAACTTTGAAACTGGTACATCAAATTGACGATTAAAAGCACTCACAAAACCATAACTGTATGTATAGGCTATGTACAAAAGCTTCATCTCCTTTCTCTCGCACACCGCATGCTCTAGGTGGGTTGCCCACCCCCCTCGACTACAATTTGATGCACCTCAGGCACTAAATCCCTCTCAAAATATAGTTTGAGCCGCACACCATTCACCCTGTTCCTAAGAAGCTTGCCATTTGCTCTTACCAGCTGATAGGTCCCATTCGGAACGTCTTTTGGCACTTTATACGGACTTGTCCACTTCTTTTGGAATGTGAAATCTAGGTATCTCTCGTACTTCATGATCATGTCTCCTTCCTCTATCTTCTTGTCCGGAAGGTTTTGATTGAACTTGGAAACCCGCTTCTCTCTCTGCTTCACATAGTAGTCTATCGCTGCCTCTCTGTTCATCTGCAAAGCCTCTAAACTGGCTATCTGATCCTGTAGAACTCCTTGTTGAGTGGCATTGACATGCCATATACCCTTCAAAGCACCTAGCTATGCATGCACCAACAACAGAGCCTCCTTACCATAGACTAGCTTGAATGGAGTGAAGTTTGTAGCCACTTTATAGGACGTTCTATACGCCCACAAACACTTCTCTAGGTTTTTTCCCCACTCAGCTTCCTGCTTATACACGTACTTCGTTAACATCTTGAATATTTGACCATTAGCACTCTCGACTAGACCATTGCATTGGGGGTGATACGGTGAGGAAAACCGATGCTGAATCTTTAGCTCCTCCACTAAATGTGCTCATGAGCTTGCTTCTAAACCCCTGACCCCTATCAGAAACTAACACCCATGGAACACTAAAATGGCAACAGATATTATCAAACACAAACTCAGCCACCACATTAGCATTTACTTCCTTCAATGCTTTGGTCTCGACCCACCTTGTAAGGTAGTCAGTGGTTACCACCACGTACTTCTTACCGCCTATAGTATCTAGACCCCACTTTTCAAAAGAACTTTGTGCGATGATGGTGCCCTGTGACTCCGCTAGTAGTCGTCTTTCACCTATAGTTTGACACTCGTGGCACGTCTTGCACCAGTAATTCACGTCCTTCACAATGGAAGGCCACCAAAAGCCTGCTCTAAGCAGCCGAAACAGAACCTGCTCTTTGCCCTGGTGTCCGCTCTCTTCATGGCATTGCTCCAGCACCATTCCTATTTCTTCTTTGTAAAACACCCTTCTAAGCACTCCGTCACGCCCATAGTTCATGAGATCCGCACCTACCAGTGTGAACTTACGGGGCTTTTGCACCGCTCTTCTCTTTTGCAACTTGGAAAAACCCTTTGAACATTGCCCTGGACCCAAAGAACCTTCAATCTCCTTTTGAGTCTCCCTACTTGCATACATGGTTGAGGCCAGATATAGACCTGCAACATGCACCTGTACTTTGCTACTTGCTAACTGATCTGCCTCTTGGTTCTGCTCTCTTCTCACATGCTTGAATTGAACTTCTTCAAAAGACTTTAGCATCTTCTTGATGGAAAAGAATCAATGCTTCAATGAATCGCGCTTTACCTGCCATTGGCCTAGAAGTTGCTTGATGACTAGCAGTGCATCTCCTTTCACCACCAACCTTGAAATGCCGAACTCTATACACTGTTTAAGACCCAAATGCAGAGTGAGATACTCCGCCTCGTTATTGGTGTGGACATCTTCCAAATTATACGCCTTCAAAAATATAGCTTTTCCGTGTGGGTCGTGTATCACCACACCTCCTCCTGTCTTCTGTACTACCCTTCGATATGCTCCGTCGAACCACATAGTAAAAGCATCCTCCAAGTCAGGTTCTTCCTTAGCTTCATCTCTTACCACTCTTAGATAGTCCGGAAAATCGATGGCCTTGCTGACAAGAATGTCTGCCAAGTGAGATCAACTCGTGTGATCTACCTTGAACTCAAACTCAAACTCTTGCAGCTCCCAACACCCACTTCATAATCCTCCTTCATGGCTTCAAGTGTAGCACTACTCCTGGCAATAGATTATTAGCTGTCAACACCAAAAACTTGCACACAAGCAAATGCACCTTGAACTTCCTGTAGGCGAAGACTAGAGCCATCACCCATTGCTCTGCCTCGGTGTAGGTAGCCTCTCCTAGGCTAATCACCCTGCTCTTAAAGTATATCGGCTTGTAGCTTCTCCCTACCTTTTGCAGTAGAACCGCTCCAATAGCAACTGTGTCCACTGTCATAGACACATAAAAGTCGTCCTCTCGATTGGGAGGACACACCGCTAGCAACTGACACAAAATATCCTTGACCCTATCAAAATCCTCCTAAGATTCTTCATCCCATTCATAACCATGCACCTGCTGAGCTCTCTTTTGAAGAGGATGCACATATTGCGACAACATCCAAAAGAAACGTGATAGATATTTCAGCTTATGAACAAACAAAGCCAAACCTTGAGCATCTGATGGTGGCTCCATCAACACCAACGCCTTCACCTTCTCTGATCAGCCTCTATACCGTTTTGTGACACCACATGACCTAACAGCTGCCTCGAGGCTGTGCTAGCTTGCACTTCTTGGGGTTTAGTTGACCTCCTTCTTCATCAAGCCTTTGAAAGCATAACTGTAGCTTCGATAGGTGCTCCAATATTGAACTGTAGGAGCCTATATCATCCATAAAGACCTGATAAAACGGCCCAGGTATGGACCAAATACCCTGTTCATCCAATCTTGGAAGGTGGCATATGCATTCACCAATCCAAACGGCATCCTGTGTGGTAAGCGAAACAACCCCATGGAGATATGAATGTGGTCTTCAACCGCTCTTCAAGTGCAATCCCTATTTGAAAATACCCCAAAAAGCCATCCATAATCGAGTATCTCTCATGCCCAGCCACCTGGTTTAGGATATCGTCTTGAAACGGCAATGGATAGTGATTCCTCTTGGTCGTGGCATTCAGTGGCTTGTAGTCGACACACACTCTCCATTTCCCATTCTTCTTAGGGGTTATGACCACTCGTAAGACTCACTTTGATTCTTTCACAGGGAATATGATGCCAGCATCCAGTAGCTTATTGATCTCCTGCCAAAGGGCCTCCTTTTGGATTTCCCCTAGTCTCCTCAGCTTCTGTGCTTTAGGCTTATGCCCCTCCTGAAGAAAAATCTTGTGCTCTACCCCTTTTGCACCTCGCAAATGCTTGTACTCCGTTGCAAATAGATTGGGATAGGACTCACATAGCTGAACATAACCTTCCTTTTCACCTTTGGTTGAATCTTCACTCAACATGCTTGAAACCTCCTCTATGCCTAAACCATGAGCTTGAGGCTGCATACCTTATTCTTTAGGTGGGGAGTCATCTATGGTGACCCCGAACAAGTCTGCATCTATCTTCAGCATGTTGTCCTCGCTCTCCTCTTCTTTTGTGCTAGTATAGCCTTCATCATAGCCCGTCTCTGTCTCGTACTCGTACTCGTCGTGTCGCCCTCATCCTTAACTGCCATAGGACGAGAACTGCTCTCCTTGGTCTTCAAATCAAGCACAATCTATCTTCCTCTCTCTTTGTCAAACAAGGTGAACACTTTTCTCTCCCAATCCTGCTTTGCTCCTATTGCCAAGAGCCATGGCCTACCCAAAATGATTGGATAAGCATTATCCCCTGCTTTCATCACGAAGTAGTCTATCAGGCATTCTATGCCCATCACCTTGACCTTCACATCCTGAGCCACACCGAGACACCTAGCTTTAGTATGGTTAGCCATCCTCATGCACACATTCGACTTAACTACTGCCTTTACTCCCATCTCTTTCATGGCCGCATCTATCATAACACAAAACTGCGCTCCACCGTCTATGTAGGCTTGTATCTGCATCCTCTTTTCTATAATTGCATCCACAAGAGAAAGAACGTTGGTGGGGCTACCTAACCTCAAAACCATGTTTTGCACTGCTTGCACATTTCCCTTAGCTCTTGGCAACCTGGTGCTAACACTTGTGGACCACTGCCTTCTTAACTTTGGATTTAAAGCTAACAGTTGACCAAAAGTAATGTTTGCCTTTTGATTTTGAACATCACTTACCAGATTGTACTCGGGATAGCCACGTCCTAGCTGAAAATACGTTTGGTTGATTTTGTGACACCTCCTTCTCTTGCTAGGATCGGACTGCTCTCTACCTTCGTACACCTTCTCTTTTCCTTTGCGAGCTCTGGTTTCCCGCTTTGTCTCCGTCTCTCTCTTAACTCTTGCTCTTTTATTAACCAAAATCTCAACATCCTGCTTATCCACCCTGATAATATTCACTCTTGGGACCTCACCTCCATTTGGTGGAACTGGCTGCACAAGATTCTCTACCGCTTGATCTCTTGGACCATTGAATTGCCCTTGACCTCGACCTCTACCAAAAAGTGGGTAAATGCCTCCTCTTTCTCTCTGTGGTTGAGGACAATCGGGTGCATAGTGCCCCTCTTCGCCACAATTGTAGCACCTACCTGATAGCGGCCTTGCCCTGCCCCTTGCTCCTCTTGGCTGTCCTCTATCCATGACACTGAGCCGCAACTCCTTCATTTTCTCAGACAAATCTTGCACCGTGTGCATGCACCCAATTTTGTGTCACAACATCTTCACCTCGATTTCCATGATTTTCTTCGTGTACAGCGTCCCTCAGACTCTGCGGTTGAACATGGGCCATGGTCTCGTAGCCTGCCACACCCTGCTCTATCTTCTTCTTTATCTTTCTGCTCTTGATCGGGCAATCGCTACCACACCATTGTAATTCTCTGGGCTTTCGAAATCGACTTTTTATCTCACCTTGGGATATAGACACGCCATGAACTTATCCAACTTGAAGTAGTCTCCATTAGCCAACTGCATGGCTGTCGCTAGCTCTACCCAACACTCTTCAAAATGACCCAAAAACAGATTGAACTCTTCAAGCGCCTTCAGCTTTGCATCCATCTCGACTAGGGACGCCTCCTTGCGAAAGTCGTGAAGAAACCTCACCTGTAGAGCCAGCCATGCTTGCTTCGGCTCGCCTTCCAATGCTTTGTACCATACTTTAGCTTTACCACGCATCACCAAAGGAAAAGTCTGCATTTTGCTATCCTCGTTCGGCATATGCAATGATAGCATATACAGCTCCAAATCCGACATCCACTCGTCAGGGATCTCTTCGCTTGTGAAAATCGGTCCATAGCTTCTAATCGCTATCAGGGATTTACTATTTACATAATTACACCAAATTTTGTGTGACCACAAGGTCTTATCGACACATTTACATGATCACAGTAAACATAATCACACTCAATCCGGTTAATGGTAACCTGCAAACCCACAAAATTCTCGCCGGGCTTTTCAATATCCTTGGCGAGCCCGCGGAGATTCACCATTTTCCCTGCGGGCCCGCCGGGGATACTAAGAAGCCCGGTGGGCTCTCAGAGTTATATATACGCGGGCACGATCGGGCCCGTTGGGGTGTATTTTCGTCTTGCTTTCATCTTCTGAGAGAGAGAGAGAGAGAGAGAGAGAGAGAGAGAGAGAGAGAGAGAGAGAGAGAGAGAGAGAGAGAGAGAGAGAGAGAGAGAGAGAGAGAGAAGAGAGAGAGAGAGAGAGAGAGCTTGCGACCACCTTTGCAGGTACGTCGAGAGGAGAGAGAAGAGAGGGAGAGAGGAGGTCATGTGGGAGCGTGCTCTGCGTCGCAATGTGCACGGCAACAGCAGAGTACCTGACCACACGATCCGAGTATGTGGTGTGTGTGTATGCATTGTGTGGTAGCGTGCCTTTTGTCGTAGTGCGCGGCAGTAATAAGGTACCTTGCCACACAATGGGAGTGTGTGTGTAAGCTGTTCTACAGAATAGTGCTTATCACGGGGGCATCACCTCGGTGACGCAGGGAAGGTGGTGTCCTTGTGGTAAGTATTGGCTTACTGTCTGGGTACTACGTCGGTAACGCGGCGAATCTAGTATCCTTATGGTAAGTCAACTTCCCTTCTCCTTTCCCCAAAAACATATGGGCATTGATCGGTAACGCGGCTATATGATGTTCGTATGCAGGCCATTGTTTTTCCTTAGATTCAGGAGGCACTCGATCGATAACGCGGCTAATAGAGTGTCGTTTGTTAGAAGCATCCTTTTTTGCATAAATGTGGCGTTTAGGTCGTTAACCTGGCCGTACGAACGTCATATAATTTGTATGTGCATGTGCAATTATTTTTTTAAGTATTAAGTATATGAAATACTTGGCCGGTAACGCGGCTGTGAAGAGTATTTCATATACAAAATGTATGAATTGTTTGATTTTGTTGTTTTTAACTGTCCATTTGAAATAATATACTAGCTAATCATATTCAAAAGAATACTTTATTCATCAATTATCACTATTTTAAATGTTCCATTCATATAAATTACATGTAAAAAAGTATTTGCACACAAATTGCATGTTTAATATTCGTTTTTAATCTTTTTAAAGGACTCTTAAGCATTATCTCTATTTTTAATGCTTCATTCACATAAATTCTCTGTAAAAAATCTAAATGCACACAATTGCCATGTTAGATATTATTTTGTATCTTTTTAGAGAGCATCAATTATCATCGCTTTTTGATTGCTACATTTACATAAATTCTATGTAAAAAAGTGTGTGAACACAATTTGCTAGTCCAATTTGTATACTTCCAATGTTTTTGAAGTTTTTAAGTCGGTGTGTGCTTTGTTTGAATTAGTATGTGCGCACGGAGAAAAATATAAGTTAAAAATTCAATATATACTGAAATGTGCCAGAATGTTAACATGTATTGTTTGATATGAATTAAGTTCTTATAAACCACTTGTTTAAACTGCTTTTTACAGGTAGATTTTTGGAGTGCAGCCAGAAAAGTTTATTTTCCAGAAGAAGTTTTTCACCACCCGGACGAAGATGTTATGAGGGCTATTCAAACTAAAGTAGATTGATGGATGACGTTAAAAGAGCGGGACCAAAGAAGGAATGCTTCTGACGTGTTGATATTTTTCAAAGAACATTTAAAGACAGACCCTAACCTTGTTCAACGTCCACTTGTTGAGCTTGCACCATCATTTTATCCGATTTAAACATTTCTATGATATACATATTTCTTGTCCAAGGTATTCTTTTTTTTATTGAAGTGTATAATCTGGTTTGAAGTGGTTCACCTAATGAGTCAATTATCTTTAGTCATTTCAAATTTGTCATTTAACTGTCATCATTTTAAATTTGCCTTGTGGTTCAATTAGTCACATTTGTTGTGGTTTGATTTAGTGGATTCCTCGCAATGTCCCAATGAGTGAGAATATATATTTGCCAATGATATTGAATATTTGTCTATCTAATGACTGTAGCTCTAAGAGAAAATGCCGATAAAGAACAAGATATTGGCACCCAATCACTGCCTGATGATCAACAACAAGCGACTGTTAATGCATTTTGGCGCATGAAGTCTCTGGCACACGGCATGTCGGCACAACAAGCGACACGTACTGCTCACCGACTCTCAAAGTGGGAAAATCCAAACCATATGCAATGGAAAGAGATCAACAAAGAAGTGACAAAGGACATGATCAAGACAATATGGCCATGTGAGGACGCAGAGCTCAAGAGAGGAAGGTGGAAGGTTTCGAAGTGCAACCATGATGCGATCGAAGATAACGCTGAGAGGATTTATTTGGAGGTTTATGGCCATCCCCTGCACAATGCAGATTGTGCGCTATATTTTGCAAAAATGTTATATGTTCACTTTGTGCAACAGCGACTAGTAGACTTCTCATCAAAGGAGACAACTGTTGCCACTCATGATTTAAGGGAGAGTTGTGTCACTTTCACCCAAGATGAGCTTGCATTGATAGTGGAAGGCACCGAACAGTTAAAAAGAGAGAAGGATATTTACACGACACAGTTGGCATAGAAAGATGCAAAAATAACACGGCTTTCTATAGCCACCCAGGCACTGCAACCCTCACAAGTCCGGATGGAGAAAAGCATTCACCGCTTAAGTTAGGACGTTCAAAATCTCACACAGTGAGTGAATCCAACACTTGTACAAGGAACACACATCAGCCACCTTGTCTTGCATCCGGAGTTGGTTCCCTCGTCTACTTCAGATGCATCCTCATCTTCCCAATCTCCAGTTTGCTACAAGAATTTTGATGGATGGAGTGGATATTATACATTGACATGTGGTCATTATTATCATTTAGTTTGTCTTATTTGTTTGATGCAAAATAGTAGTCGATGTGAAATCTGTTCACAAGATATTCCACAAGGAATATATATTATGTTTGGCATGGAAAACGAATATAAATTCAAGCAAGCACGCCCAGATACCCCTAGCACAACTAGAAATCTGTTTGATGAGCAAGATGCTGCTTCAGCGCAACACAATTGAGATCGACAAACTATGTACTGTCGCGGATATGAAGCATTGTAATTACTCAAAACACATTTGAATAAAAGGTCTTTTACAATGGTTTTTGACATTTACTCATTCTACTCTCAAGCTATATTGAATCAGTTGAGTTGCTATCTGGTTCTAAGTCTGAGTGTTGTGGTTCTCCTTATAATTCAACCTCCACATCTATTATCAATTTCTCTTCTATTTGTTCTACAGTGCATTGAGATACCAACATTGAACTCTTCTTCATCTTTGTTTTGGACAATCATACAGCCAGGTTGGCATTTCCTCCTCGTAGCCAGCACTTTCGATGTGATTCAATATCTTTTCGTTGCAATACATATACACTAATTTTTCTGCTCTGTCTGCTAATAGTCTGTTGCGTGTGGTTTGGAGTTGTGGAGGGCTCGGGTGGTTGCTACCTCGTCTTCGGCTTGCTGTTTGCAGGTTGAAGAATGTCATAGCCTCGTTGATCAACGTCATGGTTGGCTAGAGGCTATCTCTCTCCCAGATTTTTGGTGCACAATTGGTTTGTGGTGGTGATGCTTATCCTGGTGGGATGTGCCTTGGGCCTTAGAATTTCGGGGTCTGGTATTGGAGATTCTTTGGGAGAGCTCATTGAAGTCTGGGTGGGGTGATGCTTATCCTGTTGGGATGTGGCCTAGGCCTTGAATTTCGGAGTCTGATATTGGAGATTCTTTGGCGGAGCTCATTGAAGTCAGGGTGGCATGTTTTTGCTTGAGCTCTTTGCTTCTTTCTCATGTATCACTCGTAGTTTTTCCCTATGGTTTGTTGTTATTGAATATTTTAGGGTTTTTGTCACCACCACAATATACAGGCCTTGGGGCTTGTATATTGTTTAAGTAATACAAAAAGGTACCAAGCCCTCCTTTGTGTGTGTGTGTGTGTGAGAGAGAGAGAGAGAGAGAGAGAGAGAGAGAGAGGTGCATATTCTAAATATCAATGGTGGCCGATTTTTAGGTTGGTTATGCTGAAAAACCTGTGGATATCTGGTCAAAGGCAGTCGAAGAGTTTAACCCTCAAGCAAGTTTACCCAACTATGTAGCAAGTCCTCATAAAATCGCCCTACCAATTTCCAATGTGGTAATTCCCCTTCTTTTTGCCTATTAACACCCCAAACTCTCTTTTCCTATAAATTAAGACACTTGTATAGCATGCAGGCAATGCTAAATTGTGTGTATAGTGGCACAATTGACAAAACAGTCACTCTAGAGTAACTAGTTATGTTTGAAAGGACGTCTTGTAACCTTGTTTGGCATGTTGTCATTTGGTGACTCATGACATACGTCGGATAGGTCTCTTGGGATAGTTTCCTTGTTCTTCTTCTTCTTCTTCCCCTCTCTCTCTCTCTCTCTCTCTCTAAAAAAAAATTTCACTTCACAAGAAGTGTATGCACTTGTCAAGATGGTTTAAAGGTAGCAAAGCGCCTCACGACTAAGTGACACGGAGCTTTTAAGAAAAGGGGTGTGTGTGTGTGTGTTTGGGTCAAGGGATGGGAACTTCATGCGCGATCATCGAGGCGATCTCCATTGTAGACGGTTTGTTAAAATTAATCCCGGCCAATAATTAAACTCGGACATGGGGCTTGTTCGGGTTTAGTTTTAGGCCAATCTAGCTTTATCATGATAACACCATGTAAAATGACAATCCTTTTACATGTGCTCGAACAAGCGATGTGGTTAGCTCAAGCTTCAAAAGACGTTCGGACATGAGGTCGTGGGTTCCAATCGGGGTTCTCCAATCGTGTCACCAATTTTTATTTTTTTTTTGGGGAGGGAGGGAGCTCCACCTCCGGATGCTTGCCAACCTTTCTTCGTCGTCGATCCCCTTACCTGCCCCCACGTGCGTCCTCGTGTCACTTAGTGCCATGGGTAGCCCTCTAAGAAAAAACTATACAAAATCTAGAAAGGCATGGATAGACTTTACACTAATTTGAATCGTCAATAGGGTCTTTCTTGGCATTTTGCTACATTCAGAAGAAAATACTAGGTTTATTTTGGAAAAAAATAGAAAAAAGTATTCTCAATGTCTGTTATACATCGATCAAAAGGGCTTTTGAAATCTAACTTTTTAAGCTTGCCATGAGGAAAAAAATACCCTCACTAAAATTGCACATAATATTTGTAGACAAAAATGATAAGGCCAAGGGGAAAAAAATTAGACTAGTTGTCTGTACTAATTTTATGTATTTTTACATGTTTCACGTAATGTAAAACCATTTAGTAAGTGTAGAAAAAGTGCATAAAGTCATGTGGTGTAAAACCATGGGGGTATTAGCACGTTGATCTTGTCCCATTCTACTCCTTTTAAGTAGCACTTCTTGGGTCAACTACTAGTACCCCTGGCTATGCACGTCTTAGATGTGGCTCCGAGCCACATAATTTTTTTCCCCCCCTTGAGAACACTAATGTGGCACCTTCTTTAGTTCTAAACTTGTTAGTGACTTAATAATGATACATGAAATCCAATATAGAACCTTTGTCCTCAATAAACTATCACAATTAAGTCCACCCCTTTGATGTCATGACTTGATAATGAAACATTCTTAATAATCACGCTATTCAAGTCTACTCGGTCCAAATCAAAACACATTAATTAATTTCTCCTCAGATTCGATTCGAATCTTTGAAATCAAAAAGGAAAAGAACCCTTGCTCTGGCAATTCCTGCGTGCACATCTCTTTGTCTCTGCGTTTGCCATCGCGTTGACACAGAGCGTCTCGCTCTCTGTTTGCACCATTGTGCTCTCGCAGTCCCGATCTACATACACGCATTGTCTACGCTCTGCCAACGTTCGTAACCCAAGCCACCTCCTTCCTCGGTCGTCCCTTGCTGCACCTCCCCTAGAGAGAGAGAGAGAGAGAGAGAGAGAGAGAGAGAGAGAGATTGTGCGCTCTCTGCAGTCTGCACATGCGCCCTTTGCAATCGTACCTCTCGTGCTCCAAGACTGACACCAAAAAAATCCCCCCCTCTGTGCTCTGTTTCCCCGCTTTGAGCCGTTTCCTTCCTCTCTCTGTTATGCAGGGCGTGGCTCTATTCCCATGGAGACTAATCCTTGGTGAGGAGAGAGAGAGAGAGAGAGAGAGAGAGAGAGAGAGAGAGAGAGAGAGAGAGAGAGAGAGAGAGAGAGAGAGAGAGAGAGAGAGAGAGAGAGAGAGAGTGCACGCTAGCTCCTTGTTCCTCCCCTCCACTAGCCTCCTCCCCTAGCTCGGCCTCCACTACCCCTGTTTGGAGCATAGACAGGCTGCTGTGTCCCACCCTGCAGACGAGCGCTACCCCTTGTCCTGCTTTGCAACGCAGAAGAGGATCATTGTCTATGTGAGATAGAGGGAGAAGGAGGTGTGCATCTTCTCTGTTGCCCATTGTGGCAAATGCACCAGGATCACCCTTCACGGACCAAAATAGAGATGTAAATATCTCAACGTGGAAAGATGAGAGAGAGAGAGAGAGAGAGAGAGAGAGAGAGAGGATTTTTTTTTTTGTTTGGGATGAGGGTATCTCGGCTAGATACCCCTTAAAACATCCCAAAACCAAAATTGGCCGGGCCTACTCACGCTATTGTACAGAAAATTGAATCTTGAGCCTGTAGGAAAGATCATAGATATCTCTTTTCCTTGAACCATAGTTTCCAAATGCAATCATTTCCATGTAGTGGGGAATACATGTAGATTGCATACAGACAAAGAACACTATAAGAATCCAGTAGGTGTCCCCAATTTTGGAACCATGTGGATTAGCCGGTATCTTGGGAGATGCTTTGGATGAACTTGAAGTGAAAAAGTGGGAGCAAACACGTGGAAAGAGAAAGGGGGAGAGAGAGAGAGAGAGGAATCTCATTTCGGGATGCAGTAGGGAATGGAGCAGGCACGTGGAAAGAGGAAGAGAGAGAGAGAGAGAGAGAGAGAGAGAGAGAGAGAGAGAGAGAGAGAGAGAGAGAGAGAAATCTCATTTTCGAGGTGACCTGCGAGACTGCAGTTGACGCATGGGGCCTCAGTCGTGTGATGGCGGTGGTGAAGAGAGAGAGAGAGAGCGACTGTTTGACTGCAGGACGATCTGGCCATGGCTGCGCACGTACGGCAGAGGGCAGCGAGAGAGGCAGCGAGAGAGGTCGTCTGAGCGACTGTCTGACTGCAGGGGCATCTGGCCATGCCTGCGCAGGTAGGGCAGAGGGCAGAGCGAGAGAGATGGCGAGGGAGCTGCAGCAAGGTCTGGCGATGGCTGCGTAGGCACGGCAGAGGGCAAAGCATCCCGTGGACACAGATGGAAGAGAGAGGAGAGAGAGGGATGGGGGAATCTGGGTAGATTCCAGTTAATGGGTGCGTAGAGCCAGTATGTGCTATATTTAGTCTTGCTCATATGTGCTATATATAGTCTTGCTCATTTAGCATCCTTTCTTTATAGCTGTTCATATAGCAATCTACAAATGTGTCATAAAAGGACTAAAACTTTTGTAGTGGTATACTTAGCAATTTCCATGAATAGGTGGATCAGTTTGAGTAAGTTTGTAGTGTACACTCAAGCAAGTGACGAACCCCTTTTGGTATGACCACGGTAGGCAATCTTTGCATCATCCTACTGGCACCCTTCAATTGAGTAAGTTTGTAGTGTACACTCAAGCACCTGATGAACCCCTGTTGGTATGACCACGGTAGGCAATTTTTGCATCATCCTACTGGCACCCTTCTTGAATTCAGTCTCATGAACTCATATATTTTACACACACACACACACACACCCACCCACCCACCCACCGGGGCTACACAATAGCCTTGGCCACGAAGCGGTCTTAATATCGATTGGGTAGGATCCGCCAATAAAGATAATGAAGAAAAAATTGATCACAAATCTGGAGAAGAAAATCGCCCATCTTTAGAGGACTTGACTTAAGAAACAAAATTGGCCACTTATTGAACATTGCAAAGTACTTAAGCTACATTCAACTTAAGTACAGCCATGCGCATGGGTAGCTGATTTGGGAGCACAGGGTGGCTCACATTTCACATTCAAAATTTTCGTAAAAGACAACAAGGAAAATTTCAACCTACCAAGTTTGGCCTCGTGGTAGCCTCAGTGAGTGCAATGTGAGTAAAATAGGAGATTGAGGCCTCTCTGTTGACAAAAC